>NW_026852650.1:0-34646 GCF_026571515.1 Ruditapes philippinarum | reverse complement strand
TTTGGGGTTTCTTATTAATATATATTAAAGTGACATTTTTCATTACCTTTTTAGTCATCAGTAATCTTTTAAGTCATCAATATATTTGGAGTATTATTCAACTTGGAAATTAAGTAATTTATTGGAGCTTGGATTATTAATTATTCTTGTGGATTTTATTCTAAAGTGTTCTTGGATTTAACTTGGATTTAACTGTGCTATTGAAAAAGGATCATTCCAGGATCAGACTAGACATTTGTAATTTTCATTTTTATTTGGACTTCAGGTATTTGTAAAGATAATTTGTTATTTTATTTTTCTTTAATAATTTTTCTGTAATAAATTTGTTATTGTTACAAGTTTGTTGCTGGCTTTTCTTTCTCGTTATGCCTGGCGAGTAACACCATGAAATATTACAGGTATTCTAGAATCATTTAGGGAGAGGATAATTAAGAAGCTAAGATCCAAAAGACACTTCTTTTGAGAAGCCTACTCAGGACAGATAATTCTTCTTTATACTAGTGTATAGTTAGTATCTTAAGATCACTCCAATGGAAGTTTGGTAAAAATCTACAAAAGTTGTTTTAAAAATGATGTTTGAAATAGAAATTTTGGACAATAAACAAACAATATGTATTATGCATTCAAAAAGCAAAATTTGACCAATTTGAGCTCAGGTGAGCTAAAAAGAAATATTACATGATAACATTACAAATAATTCATTAGTTTTCTTAAGTTGTTCCTCCAATTCGTTTATGTAAAACCAAATAATGGAAAATACTTAAGGTAAACTTACCCATCAGAGGACCATTTGTAAGCCTGGGACCCTGGTATGCATGATTTACTGTAAACATCAACCTTATTTCCTACCATGAATGACGAGTAAAAACCTACACCAAACTGGCCAATAATATTCTTGCTAGCATCAGAACTGTCCTTCATTGAGTCTAAGAAGGCCTGGAAAAGAACAAGAATGAGTAAAGTCAAGAAAAGAACTTTATTGGGTAAATTCAGAAAAAGAACACGCTGAGTAAAGCCTGGGGAAAAACATGATTGAAAAAAGTCAGGAAAAGAACACAACTGAATCAAGTCAGGAAAAGTACATGATTGAGTAAAGTCAGGAACAGAACATGATTGAGTAAAGCCAGGAAAGAACATGATTGAGTTAAGTCATGAGGAGAACATGATTGAGTAAAGTCAGGAAGAGAACATGATTGAGTCAAGCCAGGAAGAGAACATGATTGAGTAAAGTCAGGAAAGAACATGATTGAGTAAAGTCAGGAAAAGACCATGATTGAATGAAGCCATGAAAAGAACATGATTGAGTAAAGCCAGGAAAATACCATGATTGAGTAAAGCCAGGAAAAGACCATGATTGAGTAAAGCCAGGAAAAGAACACTACTGCTCTTAAAATATCCATGAAACAAATTTCATCCCTTTAAAATGTTTTGGTTTGATTGCCTCCCCTGGCTGTTTAATATAACTTAAATATGCAATGTTTGTTGACAATTACCTCCCTTGATCAGATTAACTCAAATAGCTGCACCATACCATCCCTCAATATACTTTACTCAAAATACCATGGTTTGAACAATGGCACAATTATTACTGTAAACTTTTCAATAGAATATCATTTACATGTTAAACATACATTGTAACTCTTAAACTATTCTAATACACAGCTGTACTCTGCAATTCTACACAATATTATGTTACTAAGCAACATACCTTAGATCCAGAATGAGCAATTGTTCCCAGATTTTTTACCATTTCTTCTCGTGTCATACCAATACCAGTATCCTGAAACATTAAAAGTTTAACATTCATAAATTTGTCCCATTAACCTTCCATTATACAACTTCTAACATTCATAAATTTGTCTCAGTAACAAATGTTTCACAAGTGATCCCTTAACCTTCCATTATACAACTTCTAACATTCATTAATTTGTCCCCGTAACAAATGTTTCACAAGTGATCCCTTAACCTTCCATTATACAACTTCTAACATTCATAAATATTTCCCAGTAACAAATGTTTCACAAGTGATCCCTTAACCTTCCATTATACAACTTCTAACATTCATTAATTTGTCCCAGTAACAAATGTTTCACAAGTGATCCCTTAACCTTCCATTATACAACTTCTAACATTCATTAATTTGTCCCAGTAACAAATGTTTCACAAGTGATCCCTTAACCTTCCATTATACAACTTCTAACATTCATTAATTTGTCCCAGTAACAAATGTTTCACAAGTGATCCCTTAACCTTCCATTATACAACTTCTAACATTCATTAATTTGTTCCAGTAACAAATGGTTTCACAAGTGATCCCTTAACCTTCCATTATACAACTTCTAGCATTCATTAATTTGTCCCAGTAACAAATGGTTTCACAAGTGATCCCTTAACCTTCCATTATACAACTTCTAACATTCATTAATTTGTCCCAGTAACAAATGGTTTACAAGTGATCCCTTAACCTTCCATTATACAACTTCTAACATTCATTAATTTGTCCCAGTAACAAATGTTTCACAAGTGATCCCTTAACCTTCCATTATACAACTTCTAACATTCATTAATTTGTCCCAGTAACAAATGTTTTACAAGTGATCCCTTTACCTTCCATTATACAACTTCTAACATTCATTAATTTGTCCCAGTAACAAATGTTTCACAAGTGATCCCTTAACCTTCCATTATACAACTTCTAACATTCATAAATATTTCCCAGTAACAAATGTTTCACAAGTGATCCCTTAACCTTCCATTATACAACTTCTAACATTCATAAATATTTCCCAGTAACAAATGTTTCACATATCAATTACACAATTTCTGACATTCATCAGCAATTCACAGTAACACATCTTTTAAAACTAATTCTCAAACTTAAATTACGAAACAGCAAATTTAATAATAACAGCTGTCATTCAGTCCAAAGCATATTGACAATATATCAATATGAAATAACAAATATGGACAATAATAAATTTGTACATCCATGTTTAACCTTTATACATTTTTCCATGATTTCATTAAATTGTGGTATACTCCTAATAAAACATTGTCCGTATTGTTAAATATGCCCTCTGTATTTTTATCAGTATTGTTAATAAATGCCCTCTGTATTTTTATCCGTATTGTTAATAAATGCCCTAATTAATGCCGAAATTATCTTTTAACTGCTCAATTAGCTAGATAAACCAAAGCACCTGCTTCTGTTTATGCTTTTGGTAAATCCAAGTTTCATGTTAATAACTTTTAAAAGATTTGAATAAAGGGCTACACTTTAGTTTTGCAAGACAAGATGAGCTATCATAATATCTCGATTTATTCTCCAAAATAGACAAGCTCAAAATTTTGTGGTTTTGTCACAAAGAATATTTTGTGGGTTATTCAATTTCTTGACTGCTTTACTTTATTCTTGCAAAAAGTAAAATGTAAATAATGAAATAATGAAATTTCTTTGGATCTTAAATTCGTGGCTTGACCTTTCCACGAAAACCACGAGAATTTGTTCCTTAACCTTCCATTATACAACTTCTAACATTCATAAATTTGTCCCAGTAACAAATGTTTTACAAGTGATCCCTTAACCTTCCATTATACAACTTCTAACATTCATAAATATTTCCCAGTAACAAATGTTTCACAAGTGATCCCTTAACCATCAATTACACAATTTCTGACATTCATCAGCATTTCCCAGTAACACATCTTTTAAAATTGATTCTGAAACTTAAATTATGAAATGGCAAATTTAATAATAACAGCTGTCAGTCAGTGCAAAGCATATTGACAATATATCAATATGAAATAACAAATATGGACAATAATAAATTTGTTCATCCATGTTTCACCTTTATACATGTTTTCATGATTTCATTAAATTGCAATATACTCCTAATAAAACATTATCCGTATTGTTAATAAATGCCCTCTGTATTTTTATCAGTATTGTTAATAAATGCCCTCTGTATTTTTATCCGTATTGTTAATAAATGCCCTAATTAATGCCGAAATTATCTTTTAACTGCTCAATTAGCTAGATAAACCAAAGCACCTGCTTCTGTTTATGCTTTTGGTAAATCCAAGTTTCATGTTAATAACTTTTAAAAGATTTGAATAAAGGGCTACACTTTAGTTTTGCAAGACAAGATGAGCTATCATAATATCTCGATTTATTCTCCAAAATAGACAAGCTCAAAATTTTGTGGTTTTGTCACAAAGAATATTTTGTGGGTTATTCAATTTCTTGACTGCTTTACTTTATTCTTGCAAAAAGTAAAATGTAAATAATGAAATAATGAAATTTCTTTGGATCTTAAATTCGTGGCTTGACCTTTCCACGAAAACCACGAGAATTTGTTCCTCACGAATAATAATGATGTTGCGGTATCTATACTGATGATACAGGCTACCTTAATCACAGGTTATGGGGTTAGTCAATGTTCTCGTATTGCATTGACTTTATGCTCTACCAATACTAAACAAGAGGGCCATGATGGCCCTGAGGTCGCTCACCTGTATATAGGCCCCCCACCCCCGGGCCAATTTTTACCCAAGGGCTTTTATTTGTTTATTTGAACAGACTTGGTACACACCCACAAGAAGATGTTTCATGCTAAACATCTAAGTTCTAGCTCATTGGCTTTTTTAAAAGAAGATTTTTAAAGTTTTTACTATACACATATAGTTTAAAACAATGTCACCCCTGGGGCAGGGCCAGTTTTGACCCCCGGGCGTTTATGTTAACAAACTTTGTAGATATTTACTTAAAGATGTTTCATGCTTAATATCTAAACTCTAGCTATTGATTTTTTAAGTTTTTACTATATGCATATAGGGAAAATTAATGACCCCCTGGGGCGGGGCCAATTTTGACCCTAGAGCTTTTATTTGAACAAACTTGGTAGACACTTATTAGAAGATGTTTCATGCTAAATATCTTAGCTCTAGCTCTTTGGGTTCTTTAAAAGAAGATTTTTTAAGTTTTTACTATATGCATATAGGGAAAATCTATGACCCCCTGGGGCAGGGTCAATTTTGACCCCAGGGCTTTTATTTGAACAAACTTGGTAGACATTCACTAGAAGATGTTTCATGCCAAATATCTAAGCTCTAGCTCTTATGGTTCTTTAAAAGAAGATTTTTTAAGTTTTTTACCATATGCATATAGGGAAAATCAATGACCCCCGGGGCGGGGCCAATTTTGACCCAGGGCTTTAATTTGAACAAACTTGGTAGACACTCACTAGAAGATGTTTCATGCTTAATATCTTAGCTCTAGCTCTTTGGGTTCTTTAAAAGAAAATTTTTTAAGTTTTTACTATATGCATATAGGGAAAATCTATGACCCCCTGGGGCGGGGTCAATTTTGACCCCAGGGCTTTTTTTTGAACAAACTTGGTAGACATTCACTAGAAGATGTTTCATGCCAAATATCTAAGCTCTAGCTCTTATGGTTCTTTAAAAGAAGATTTTTTAAGTTTTACCATATGCATATAGGGAAATCAATGACCCCCGGGGCGGGCCAATTTTGACCCCAGGGCTTTAATTTGAACAAACTTGGTAGACACTCACTAGAAGATGTTTCATGCTTAATATCTTAGCTCTAGCTCTTTGGGTTCTTTAAAAGAAGATTTTTTAAGTTTTTACTATATGCATATAGGGAAAATCAATGACCCCCTGGGTCGGGGCCAATTATGACCCCAGGGCTTTTATTTGAACAAACTTGGTAGACATTCACTAGAAGATGTTTCATGCCAAATATCTAAGCTCTAGCTCTTACGGTTCTTTAAAAGAAGATTTTTTAAGTTTTTCTATATGTATATAGGGAAAATCAATGACCCCCAGGGGCGGGGCCAATTTTGACCCCAGGGCTTTTATTTGAACAAACTTGGTAGACACTCACTAGAAGATGTTTCATGCCAAATATCTAAGCTCTAGCTCTTATGGTTTTTTAAAAGAAGATATTTAAAGTTTTTTCTTTTGGTTGCCATGGCAACCAGAGTTCTGCATGGAATTAAATTCTTTGAACAATTTTTAAAGGTGACCACCAAAGGAACATTCCTCTGAAGTTTGGATGAAATTGGCTCAGTGGTTTATGAGGAGATGTCATTTAAAGCAAAAGTTTACGGACGGACGGACGACGGACGGACGCCGGACGGACGGACGGACGGACGCCGGACGAAAAGCGATCACAAAAGCTCACCCTGTCACTTTGTGACAGGTGAGCTAAAAATATCTAATGTTCACAACTTTTGATAAATGATAAACCTGAATAGTGATTGTTTTCTTTGTCTCATCACCAGCAATATCAATTTCCAAGGGGAGGTCACTGTCCTCTATGTCACCATCAGCCATTTGTTTGTAACGAAGTTTTTCAAGAGCATCGCTAGAGTTGGATATCAGCTCTCTAATAAACACCTGAAATTATCAATTTTAACACATGCTGCAATTTATTTTCAACTACACGTACAGGCAAAAAAGAGATCAAAAAGATTTTGACATTCATACATGTTTTATCACACACCCATGCCGATTTTGCGACTCCGTAAATATGGTATTGCACAGCCGTGCATATATTTTGACCTGACGTCATTAGCGTTATACAAACATAGCGTAAAGACGCCCTAAATGTTAGCGCTATACTATAGGCGCGTCATTAAAAAATGACTCTTATTTTACTTTAAACGGTCTTTAATTTAGGTATGTGATAAATAGAATATTAAATTTGTGTAAGTTCATTACTGAATTTCTTGAACTCGTTGAATAAAATAATATTATGCTCGCCAGAGGCTCACATAATATAATTTTATTCAACTTGTGCAATAAATTCAGTATTGAACTTACACTAATTCAATATCCTCTATTTAGTTTATGTTTAATGATTACAATGGTCATTTGGAGACTTGCCAACTTTCATTGTAGAAGTACCTAAAATTACCCTTTCTTGCATAATCAAAGGCACAAGCAGACACCAAAGTAGTATAAGTTAGCTGGAAAGCTTGCCCACATGGAATTTAGTTTATACAAATTTATTTTAGTTTGATTGTGTTAGAAGCTTAAAGCATATTGAAACACTCTCAAATTCATTCCTGGAACCAACAAGTAGCAATGAATGTAAAAGTTTCTTGCTCATGGAAACAATAGCTTGCCCCTGGCAGGGTTTGAATCCACGCAGTCAGCAATCCTTAGATTACTAGTTACTTGTCTGATGTATTAACCATTTGGCCACATCGCCACATGGAATTAAGTACTTCATGTTTATCTAATAATGATACAGTCATGCAATAATCTTCCTACTGTTTCAAAATACTATACAACATATATACTTTTCCATAAGACATTTTGTATCTACAAATAAATGATCAAATGGCAACTTTCTCAATGCCTTTTCATGTGGACGAAATAGGCACCTAAATAAAACAACCAACATTTCAAAAGCTACCTCACACAATAAATTTTACAAACCTCTTTTTCACTGTACAGTGATCTCGCAACAATGTCCAACAGTTTCCTAGTCTCTGCCTGGAACTCAAGTTTATCTGAGGGACCTAAATAAGGAATTATATATACAAAAATAGCATGCCTAAAAATAAATCTATCAACAGACAGTGCTAACTTGAGGACCATGTAGCGGATATAAAAAGTTTAAAGTTACCCTCTCCTTTGCCTCTGGTCTTTACAATCAATAAATTATATATAAAGCGACCTTGACTTACTGATCTGAAAATCAGTAATGGAGACTAATCTACACACTAAATCTGTGGACTATATTCAAAAGTGTTCCATACTTATTTTAAAAAATGAACTACCAACATTTAAAGTCCTGGCAAGACTGCACCTTGGTCTAAACTGGTGGCAATAGGTTAACTGATTGACAGAAAGAGACTGGCAATGGATTCTCCAGTAGCTAGAAATTTTAGCAGGGCTATATCTATTTTGGGCTTACAAAATTTCTAGAACAACATTTTACAATACTGTTTCAGTATCCTATGAGATAAAAAAAAAAGAAAACTGGCAAGAACCTTTAGATCTTTCTGTATTTTTGATGATAGTATGAAAATCATCTTCCACTGATTCTTCATTTGCTGTTTCTTCTACAGTCCATAGAGCAGAACTGTTGTGAAATCCTTTTGTTTGTTGCCATCGAGAACCACACTGGTATATGGGAATCTTTTTCAGGTTATCTGAAAAATATATTGTAATTTGTAGTAAAGAAAAGAAAGCAGAAGTTAAATTCAAGTGAAGTGTCTTCCTCTTAAATAAAAGTCAACATTACGTATCTTACATTTTAGTTTGTAAAAGAAAGATGCAACTGCATCAGAAAAAAATCCTGCCTTGCCTGGGATTTGAACTTGTGACCACAAGTTTACAAACAAAGTAACAATATACAAGCCAACTGAGCGATAAAGCTGTGTCAAATGGTTGCACTATAAATTTAGTAATGAAAGTAATTGTGTGCACTCAAACTTAACACAAAACTGCCTCAAAAACAGGAAACTTATTTTCAAAAATCAATATTAAGTTGTTTCTTATTTATTACATGCTTTTCGGTGGTTTATAGAAATATATCAGTGATATAAAACTGGTAATTTCACTGTTTGAAACAGTGAAATTACCACTTTGATAATTTCACTGTTTTGAATTTAAGCCCCTTACAATGTTTCAGTGAAATACCAGCGTGCACAGTACTGGGTACCAACTTAATGACGTGACGTCGTAAATGACGTCACGTTGTATTATTATTTGGCGCGCTTTTCATACAGTATTAGGTTTAATGTCTTTTTAAAACGTTTCTTTGCATATAAATGAGTTTTTGTTAAAAAGTTGCTGGCAGTTGACAAGGGAATGGAAGGTATATGGGGAGCGACACAAAATACCCAAATATACCCAAATATTGCCCAAATATACCACACAAATAAATTTAAAGTTACATATGGCTAAACTAATTTCTGTATGACTATCTAATGGCGTAAAATATGTGATTTCACTCGTGACAAGTAAAATGCAGAAACATGGCACCGTTGCATGAAGAGTTTGTATTTTTGATTCATAAATTAGTTTAGACAAATTTTACTCAAAGTCTATATATGTGTAATATTTGGGCATATTTTGGTATTTCCTGCCGCCGGGTATTGCACAATCGCATCCAAAACCGGTATGACTAAATACCGAATATGAACTCATATTCGCGAATATGATTTCATGTTCGCGAATATGAACGGGAGTACCGAATATGAATTTTATTTTCATAAAAAACAGCTGTTTTTGGATATTTTTCGTCCACAGAGAATAGAGAATATCATTTACTTGTATCATGTCTTTGAATGAAAGAAAATAAATTTATATCTGACTTTAATTTGTTATAAATATTGTGACCAGAACGGTAGGCCTATCCGAATATTAACAAGAATAACGAAGATGAACATTAGGCCTATTGTTTATAATCTTCTAAAAGTATAGAAAAGAAAGTTAAAAGTTAAAATTATATATGTTATGTTAATATTTGCTTTATTCAGCTTTATTTAGTCACCACGGCCAGAACGACGTACAGTATATATACATGTATATACATGTATATGTGAATACGAGGTTGTTGTTTTTTTCTTTTTTTTTCTTTTTTTTATCCCTATTGTTAATTATTCGGTCACTAATAAAAGTCTGAAAGAAAGAAACCTTGATTGTACATGGATGACAATTTATATTTGCTAGGTTAATTGCAAGTTATCGCACCTTATAGAGATATGTAATTCATATTCGTGAAAGAATATACCGAATATGAATTTTAAACATATATATAAACATAGCTAAATTTCTTATATCATGTACATTATCGCTTGTAACCAACTGAACAAATTTAAACATGCTACGAAACCTCCAGTAATATTTCTTTAAAAATCTTGTTCGGAGTTCCTGATAAATAGGACATATAATGACAAAATGGAACTCGTCCTCTAACTGATTACATGCTACACAGACTCTATCATTTAAAGGTACACTGTGGGGTTTTCTCCATCTACCCACCTCTATTTCTAGACGATGAAAAGACATTCTTAAACGTGACATAGCTATTCTATACTTTTTAATATCAACTATATCTAAATATCTACTAAAACTGAAATCATTGAAAGTGTGGTAAAATAGTGCTCTGGAAGAATTACTGATTCGAGCATTTAAATCCTGTTTCCATGTATCTCTAACTCTCTGGTTAAATACATTAAGAAATCCCAAACAACTAGTGCTAAACGTATCTTATTGGATAACGTTGAATGAGAACTTTAGCAGATAAAATTAAGCTGAAAACATCTCACTCAGAACAAAAGTGAATGTCATTTGACTGACTCTACAAGCATGTTAATAACTTTATAACATATGTATTATATATTGTAATTGTTTTATGTATTTAAATAATCCTTATAAAATACATTCGTACAACCTACTTTTACATCGTACCGTAATATTTGGTTTTGTCAAATAATTATTTCTTAGCATTGTAATTATTGTTGATAATAGGGACCGTCAAAGGTTCGTTTTAGTATTAAAAGTGTAAGTCTTTCATATTAATAGCACATTTGTTATAAAACAATCATAATAATAATAATTATAATCATTGTCATCGTTATCATCACATATGTCATAATAATTATAATAATAATCATCATCAACATTATCATCACCACCACCATCACTTTAATTATTATAATGATAATTATCGTCATCAATATTATCACCAATATCATAAAAATGAGAGTTTCTAGTCTAGTCATCTGTTTCATCAGCAGCACAAATACCACATACACAAGTATCATCCCCATCATCAAAATCATCAACATCACCGTCGTTGTCGTCATTATATTATCACCACCACCATCATCATAATTTTTCAAAGTTAATAAATGTACATATCAGTTAGTTCTATAATATGTAAAATGATCTAATATGATATCTTTATATATTGTTAGTAAGACATTATGTTTCTTTATATAACTTATAAATACTTCTAACACATATTTCATATTCATGATTTTTATTGCAAGTAACAATCAAACTGGATTATAATTATCAATATCTGTACATTCTTTAATCACTTTTAGTGTATATAGTGATTTTGTATGTGATAAAGTATTCTGCACGAAAGATAAAAATAACGATAATGTAACTATGACCTGATATGCTTACCTACTCCTATTAAACGAAAGCTAGCATCTTGAACATATTACTTTGTGTTATATGTATAAATATATATAAATGTGATGAAATAAAGTTAATAAAATACATGTTCAAATTTTCATTATAAAACTGTTGTTGTTTATATATATAATAAATAATGTCATTCATTCATTTCATTCACACCCATTGACACAATTGTAGAAGGATGAATTAAATAATTTTAAATAAACTTTTGTAAAAAATAAACACACTTTTAAATGGAGATTCATGTTCATTAAAACAATAACTCACAATAACAATAAATATCGGTTAAATATAGAAAATAATATTCGACAATATAGTTTGTTCTCGCATTACCGTATATCTGAACAAATTAATATACAAGTATTTGTATATTATGATATTATATTGCTTAAAATCAACATCGAAGTTTACAATATTTTTATCATATATGATAATGTCAACTTAATAAGTAGGAATTGAACTATTTCCTACGGAAACGTATGGCGACCATCCATATGTATGATATATATCAAATTACCTTTTTACAGTTTTATAGTATGTTTGTTATATGCAAATATGATTAGAGGAAAGAATTACATATTTAAATAGATGGAAATGTTTTATTTTTTCATTTTGTCAATAAGTTAAAAGTAGTTTATCTTGCATTAGAAGATAAAAACGTACGATAAATTACAAACAATACGGAATAAGGAATATTCAACCAGCATATGTTATTATAGGAACATATATCCCCAAAGCGCAAGCGATATTTCGTCTTATATGATGTACGACTCGACAAAAGTCAAGACATTTGTATGTGATAAAGGAAACAATTAAATCAAGTCATATTTTCAATCATATATAATACGTATTTTTTCTGACAAAATGAAAGAATAAAACACTTGCATCTTTTATAATATGTATTTCTTTCCTAAAATTATATTAACATATAACAAACATACTATAAAACCGAAAAAACTATACAAAAGTAAATAACGTAAATTATGTATCATATATACTGTATAGTGGTGGTCGCTTTACTTGACCTAACCTTTATAAACGTAATGTTCATATTCGGTATTCACTTCCATATTCGGGCTGTAATTTTTACAGTAAGTCTATATATCTTGTTTTTCAATTTATATTTCAAATATATTATGTCATTTTTTAACAGTAAAATTGTAATTTATTTCTCATATGGTCAATTTTATTGATAGAAATTGCGCATTCAAAGTTGTTAAAACGGAAATTCTATTCTTAAAAATAATTTTCACCAAAAATAATTCTTGTCGCTGTAATTTACAAAAGAAACTTATCAAAATACTTTTTTTTAACATGCTAAATATTTATCATGGTTTATGTTAAAAATACTGTCAATTTATGACTTTTAGCCTTAAATATTATGAAAGCAATATTCATATTCGGTATACTGGTGCCTCATATTTCCGTGGTACTTAACTGTTTAACACAGACAACAAAAGTTCAGAGGATAAAATTCTAGAAAACACAGTGAATATTGTAGGATAGACATGTCAATTGCATCATAGTTTATTCCATTTAATGTTTGCATGTAAGCAATTATGTATACAACATTGTAATTAACACCCATCTGCGGCCTTGTAAGTAAATTGGTGTTCTCATATTTCCAAGGCAATTACATTTTAACAGTTTCAAAAGCAAAACCAATAGTAAACTTTATTTATTAGTACACCTATACCTACTGGTTGGGGACCACCAAAACCGGACAACCACCAAACCCGGACGGCCCCGAAAATGCTTGATTTAGAATTTTCTTTGTTCAGTGGTTGTCAGTCACTTTTATCAACAATTAATGCATGTTTCTTCTATAATTAAGTAAATAAATTTATTTCAACGTCCGTAAATGGTAATATTTTAATGTCTTATTTCAAGAATGTTGACGTTGAAATTTGGGGGTCAAGAAAGCAATGCCTGACCTCATATAACAGCAATAATTATTTGCAAAGTAAACAATAGAAATATCCAAAACTTCAGCATTTGCTGCTGAAATATTGTGTGTCATGTTAAAAATAAAAAAAAAGAACACCAAAGCTTTTATCTGAATTAAATCCCATTATTACATATCTGTCCGGACATGGTACTGTAGTATGTACAATTTAGGTAATTTTGATACCCTCCTTGACGGGCCTCGGATATAAGTGTCAACATAATCAGAACTAAACAAACTAGTTTGTTAGTTAGGAGAAGGACCTAGCTGTACTGTGTCAAATTTTCGTACCTTTAGCTTTAAAATTATGAAATTTGTATAGAAAAATGTTCAAAAAGTGTCCGGTTGATGGTCCCTGACCAGTAGGCTCATCTGAAAGGGGCGATTTTCTCTTTGGCATTTATCAAATACCTCAATGGTTGTTTAACAAAGAAGATTTTCTGAAAGGTATGAAATCTAAAAGAAAAATGGTGAACTATTAAATAACTTTGCTCTTAATCTGAATAAAATAAAAAAAAAAATAGTTCTATATGAAACATTTCGATAAAAGAACAATAAAATAGTAAAAGTAAAACTACTGGCAGGTTCATTAAGTTTGGTAGGCATTTTAGACTGTTGAAGCCTGATACCTTGGAAATATGGGTACCACGGAAATACGAGGCACCAGTATACTCCCGTTCATATTCGCGAACATGAATTCATATTCGCGAATATGAGTTCATATTCGGCGGTCCTACTAAACACTGCTAAGGACTGCTAAGGACCGCTAAGGACTGCTAAGGAGCCACAAAGAACTACTAGGGAGGCACAAAGGACCTTAAAATACCTCCTAGGGCATTCTTATAATATATGGTAGTATGTTTAGTGAAAAAAAAAATTATAATTTTAAGAAAAAATATTATTTTGGTGAAAAATTTTATGAGTTGCGGACCGCTAAGGACTGCTCAGATACACAAAAGACTGCTAGGGAGGCACAAAGGACCTTAAAATACCTCCTAGGGCATTTGTAATACAAGGTAGTATGTTTAGTGACAAAAAATGTATTATTTAAGAAAAAATATATTTTAGTGGGTAAAATTTATGTTTCTGAAGAGTTGCTGGACCGCTAAGGACTGCTCAGGTGCACTAACAAACTGCTAGGGAAGCACAAAGGACCTTTTAAAATCCTCCTAGAACATTCTTTATAATATATGGTAGTAAGTTAATAGACAAAAAGTATTATTGTAAGAAAAAATATAATTTTGGTGATAGAATTTATGCTTTCGATGAGCTTGCCGGACCGCTAAGGACTGCTCACATACACAAAAGACTGCTAGGAGAGCTTAAGGACCTTAAAATACCTCCTAGGGCATTTCTTATAATACAAGGTAGTATGTTTAGTGACAAAAATGTATTATTTTAAGAAAAAATATCATTTTTAGTGGTAAAATTTATGTTTTTGAAGAGTTGCCAGACCGCTAAGGACTGCTCAGGTGCATAAAACAACTGCTAGGAAGGCACAAAGGACCTTAAATCCCTCCTAGAACATTCTTATAATATATGGTAGTAAGTTAATAGATAAAAATGTATTATTGTAAGAAAAAATATAATTTTTTGTGATAGAATTAAAAAAAAAATTTATGCTTTCGATGAGTTACAGGACCGCTAAGACTGCTCAGGTGTGCAAAGGACTGCTAGGGAGGCACAAAAGACTTAAAATATTTCCTAGGGAGGCACAAAGGACCTTAAAATACCTGTGAGGGCATTCCTGTAATACATGGTAGTATGTTTAGTGACAAAAAAATGTATAATTTTAAGAAAAAATATAATTTTGGTGATAGAATTTAATGCTTTTCGATGAGTTGCTGGACCGCTAAGGACTGCTCAGGTGCACTAACAACTGGCTAGGGAGGCACAAAGGACCTTAAAAATCCCTCCTAGAACATTCTTATAATATATGGTAGTAAGTTAATAGACAAAAATGTATTATTGTAAGAAAAAATATAATTTTTTGTGATAGAATTAATGCTTTCGATGACAGGTGCAGGACCGCCTATAAGGACTGCTTCAGGTGTGCAAAGGACTGCTAAGGAGGCACAAAGACCTTAAAAAATTTCCTAGGGAGGCACAAAGGGCCTTTAAAATACCTGTGAGGGCATTTTTATCAATACATGTAGTATGTTTAGTGACAAAAATGTATAATTTAAGAAAAAATATAATTTTGGTGATAGAATTTATGCTTTCGATGAGTTGCCGGACCGCTAAGGACTGCTCAGGTGCACTAACAACTGCTAGGGAGGCACAAAGGACCTTAAAATCCCTCCTAGAACATTTTTATCAATATATGGTAGTAAGTTAATAGACAAAAATGTATTATTGTAAAGAAAAATTTATAATTTTGGATAGAATTTATGCTTTCGATGAGGTGCAGGACCGCTAAGGACTGCTCAGGTGCGCCAAAGGACTGCTAGGGAGGCAACAAAACACCCTTAAAATATTTCCTAGTGAGGCACAAAGGACCTTAAAATACCTGTGAGGCATTCCTATAATACATGGGGTAGTATGTTTTAGTGACAAAAAATGTATAATTTTAAGAAAAAATAAAATTTTGGTGATAGAATTTATGCTTTCGATGAGTTGCCGGACCGCTAAGGACTGCTCAGGTGCACTAACAACTGCTAGGGAGGCAAAAGGACCTTAAAAAATTCCTCCTAGAACATTCTTATAATTATGGTAGTAAGTTAATAGACAATTATGTATTATTTGTAAGAAAAAAATAATTTTTGTGATAGAATTTATGCTTTTGATGAGGTGCAGGACCCTTAAGGGGACTGCTGAGGTGCGCGCAAGGACTGCTAGGGGGCACAAAAGGACCTTAAAATATTTCCTAGGGAGGCACAAAGGGCCTTAAATACTGTGAGGGCATACCTTATTAATACATTGGTAGTATGTTTAATGAAAAAAAATGTATAATTTTAAGAAAAAATATAATTTTGGTGAAGAATTATGCTTTATGATTTTAAAACACATACCAAAACATCTATATATAACATATATTATTACAAAATAAATGCAAGTACACATATATTTTTGGTTAAGCATATATCACTTTATGAAGCGGTCTCTAACACACATCATAAATCTATATACAAAGACATACCCTGACAAAAAAATGCAAGTATATAATTATATACAAGCACTGTACATATCAATAATAAAGCCAGTCTTAAACACATATCAAAACATCTATATACATGAACACAGATCTGACAAAACAAATTCAAGTTTACATTATAAATGTACAAGCACATATAAAAGAATATATATACAAACACATATCATTATGAATCACATTTTTCATATACATGTATGTTGAAAATGTGTATATTGGGCCTGAACAAATTGTCCCCTTCTGCACATTAAATGGACCATCTATGTCAAATAATAAAGTTAATTAAGGCCATGTTTTGTTGTTTTAATTGTACCTTATTGTCAGAAAGGATAAACTTTTTGAACATTTTTTTTTCAAAAATATTACAGAAAGGATAACTATTTGGACGAATATTCTGCAAATTGTCAATCTTAAAAAAAGATACATACACCAAATCATTCTTAAATCAAATATGCAAACACATTTCCTAAAAAAAAAACTATCAAAAATTCTGACTTCTAAATTTTTTTTGTTAGAAAACCCAGAAATTACATGCCGCAGGGAGGCGTTTGTTTACATTTTGGGGGGGGGGGATGTTACACTAGATGTTCAAAATCTCATAGTTCCTGGGGTTTTGGTTTTTAATATAATGATTAGCTTTATATGCTTTAAAAGTAACATAATGTACAATTAATGTAAACAAATAGAACAAATTTCAGGAAAAATATATAGAATTAAGCTCCTTGATCAAGGAGTTTCTTTCTTTTTGTATTTTCAAAATGAAAAGTTGCATAGACATTTGAATGAACTGTTCTGAAATTAAATAAGAACATTGATAATGAAAGGAAGATTCTTTATTTTCAGATAATGTATTTTCCATTGTGTTAAAGAAAATTATCATACAGACAGTACCTTTCTTATATATATTTACAAAAAATATATAGTGATATAATCAGATTTATCTTTTTGAATAGATATTATACAGACTGAAGTAAATTATAAGTTTTCATAAGCTTGAATTTCTAATTACTAAATACCAACAAATAAAATTTTCATTTAAAAAAAATTACAGATCTGCTTTTAAATGTTGTAATTAATTACTAACAATTGATAAAATTTTAAAGTTTTATTTATGTGAAATGTCAGTAACATTATTATCTGAAGATGTAATTATGATTTCAGTGTTTATACGTTCATTATTTCTCAGTATGATAGTTCTCTATTTAATGTTTCAGTATTATTAAAATGGACTGCTGATCATTCATTAAAATTTACAGATTCAAAATATTTTTTTAGGACTTTGTTTACAAGCAAATTTTTGATTATTATCCTTTTACATTACTGAGTCATAACCATATATAAAATCATTTTTCTTATGATCTTCTTCCATTCTTATAATAATTAAATTGGTCAAGTGATATGACAATGTGCTGGAATATGGAGACAAATACTTTATTCAGGGTGGGTGAAATATATTTGTTTTTTGGGTTGATTTTTTCATTGACTATATATTTGGGCCAATAAAAAACTGATGTTCAATAGATCCTTAGACTTTAATTGATTTACAGCTTACTTAATAATAGGCATTCTCTAACAGAAAGTCCCTCCCACTGTTTTGAAGTATATCACCCTATATTGGCACCCCACTGGTTTGTAATATATCACACATCCCAATATACAATACACAGCTCCCAATATACAGCTTGTTAACTTCCAATAATGTGCCAGCCCCATCTGTATGTATAAGTTAGGATCCATATCCCACTGTTTTTATGAGGGGCTGAAATTGGTCTGTATCCAACTGTTTTATGAGGGGCTGGGATAGATGATTTGTTTATTATTGAAGTAAAAAGAATGATCTTGAAGAATCTATGTTTTAACAATCGACTAATTTTAAACCCACAATGTCCAACATCAACATTCTATATATCCTATTTTTTAATAGTTTGTCTGTGAATATATATCCTGATAAGATTATTTTGATTAAATTTAGTGTGAAATATTTCTATGTTACAGTTGCAAAGCTAACTACTTCCATATCACACAACATAAGAACAAGATATTTAAAAGTTTAGTGTTTTTGTAAAATTAAAAAAGAATCATTTGCTCATTTCTGTTACATCTGTCCACTTCAGTACCTTATTTTGAAAACACACACAAAAAATATATTATAATATATATATATTTATATTTGTCCGATTTTCATTTTAGCTTTAATATTATGTTTGATAATGGTTGGTCCACTGAAGGGTTAGAGTAACATATAATCTATTTTCATGTAAATAATTTTCGTAAAAAAAAATAATATCAGTTGCTTTGGAGATTTAGCTAAAACTCCCTTTGTAAGATTTTAAGTAAGCACCATATGAGCCGCGTCCATGACAAACCAACATAATGGCTTTGCGACCAGCATGGATCCAGACCAGCCAGCGCATCCGCGCAGTCTGATCAGGATCCATGCTGTTTGCTTACAAACCCTATTACAAGTAGAGTATGGTCTGGATCCATCTGGTCACAAAACTCACTATGTTGTTTTTGTCGTGACGCGGCTCATTATAAATTTTAATACTGATGATAGGGACGGATGTTACAGACAACTGTTACATAATTGCCCGGAAAAAATGGCAATTTTTGTTAACATTGTTCATAGTAAGACTAATCAATAAGCACCAGTAACATGGTAAATTTATTTATTTGATCATTTATTACATCAGTCTGATTTCCTTTGAACTTAAAATTGTTCTTCTTCAATTCTTCATAATATAATTTCATTCACTACAGTGATATTCTTTATATATAATTCTATCACCAAAATTATATTTTTTCTTAAAGTAATACCTTTTTTGTCATTAAACATACTACCATATATTACAAGAATTTCTTTGGAGAACCTTTAACGCCCTTTGTGCCTCCCTAGCGGTCCATAGCGGTCCGGCAACTCATCGTAAGCATAAATTCTATCACTAAAATTATATTTTTTCTTAAAATTATACATTTTTTTGTCATTAAACATACTACCATATATTACAAGAATGCCCTAGGAGGTATTTTAAGGTCCTTTGTGCCTCCCTAGCAGTCCTTTGTGTCTCCCTAGCAGTCCTTAGCTGTCCTGCAACTCATCAAAAGCATAATTCTATCACCAAAATTTAATTTTTTCTTAAAATTATACATTTTTTTTCATTAAACATTATAACTTGTATTAAAACAATGCTTTAGGAGGTATTTTAAGGTCCTTTGTGCCTCCCTAGTTGTCCTTGGTGCCCCTAGGAGGTATTTTAAGGTCCTTTGTGCCTCCCTAACATTCCTTAGCGGTCCTGCAACTCATCGAAGACATAAATTCTATCACCAAAATTATATTTTTTCTTAAAATAATACATCTTTTTATCTATTAACTTACTACAATATAATATAAAAATGCCCTAGGAAGTAATTTAAGGTCATTTGTGCCTTGCTAGTAGTCTTTTGTGTACCTGAGCAGTCCTTAGCGGTCTGGCAACTCATAGAAAAAAACATAAATTCTATCACCAAAAATTTTATTTTTTCTTAAAATTATACATTTTTTCTCACTAAATACTACCAAATATTATAAGAATGCCGTAGGAGGTATATAAATGTCCTTTGTGCCTCCCTAGCAGTCCTTTGTGACCCTAGGAGGTATTTTAAGGTCATTAGTGCCTCCCAAGCAGTCCTTAGCGGTCCTCCAATTCATCGAAAAACATAAATTCTATCACGAAAATTATATTTTTTCTTAAAATAATACATTTTTTATCTATTAACTTACTACAATATAATATAAAAATGCCCTAGGAAGTTATTTAAGGTCCTTTGTGCCTTGCTAGTAGTCTTTTGTGTACCTGAGCAGTCCTTAGCTGTCTGGCAACTCATGGAAAAAACATAAAGTCTATTACCAAAATTATATTTTTTTCTTAAAATTATACATTTTTTCTCACTAAACATACTAACATGTTATTATAAGAATGCCCTAGGAGGTATATAAATGTCCTTTGTGCCTCCCTAGCAGTTCTTTGCGCCCCTAGGAGGTATTTTAAGATTCTTTTGTAACTCCCTAGCAGTCCTTAGCGGTTCTGCAACTCATCGAAAACATACATTCTATCACTAAAATTATACTTTTTCTTACAATAATACATTTTTGTCTATCAACTTACTACCATATATTATCAGAATGTTCTAGGAGGTATTTTAAGGTCCTTTGTGCCTCCCTAGCAGTCTTTTGTGTATCTGAGCAGTCCTTAGAGGTCGGGCAACTTATCGAAAGCATAAATTATATCACAAAAATTATTTTTTTTTTACAATAATACATTTTTGTCTATTAACTTACTACCATATATTATAAGAATGTTCTAGGAGGGATTTTAAGGTCCTTTGTGCCTCCCTAGCAGTTGTTAGTGCACCTGAGCAGTCCTTAGCGGTCCAGCAACTCTTCAAAAACATAAATTTTACCACTAAAATGATAATTTTCTTAAAATAATACATTTTTTTGTCACTAAACATACTACCTTGTATTATAAGAATGCCCTGGGAGGTATTTTAAGGTCCTTTGTGCCTCCCTAGCAGTTGTTAGTGCACCTGAGCAGTCCTTAGCGGTCCAGCAACTCTTCAAAAACATAAATTTTACCACTAAAATGATAATTTTTCTTAAAATAATACATTTTTTGTCACTAAACATACTACCTTGTATTATAAGAATGCCCTGGGAGGTATTTTAAGGTCCTTTGTGCCTCCCTAGCAGTCTTTTGTGTATCTGAGCAGTCCTTAGCGGTCCGGCAACTCATCGAAAGCATAAATTCTATCACAAAAATTATATTTTTTCTTACAATAATACATTTTTGTCTATTAACTTACTACCATATATTATAAGAATGTTCTAGGAAGGATTTTAAGGTCCTTTGTGCCTCCCTAGCAGTTGTTAGTGCACCTGAGGCGTCCTTAGCGGTGTGGCAACTCCTCGAAAACATAAATTTTATCACCAAAATTATATTTTTTCTTAAAATTATACATTTTTTGTCACTAAACATACTACCATGTATTATAAAAATGCCCTCACAGGTATTTTAAGGCCCTTTGTGCCTCCCTAGGAAATTTTTTAAGGTCTTTTGTGCCTCCTTAGCAGTCCTTTGCGCACCTGAGCAGTCCTTAGCGGTCCTGCACCTCATCAAAAGCATAAATTCTATCACAAAAATTATATTTTTTCTTACAATAATACATTTTTGTCTATTAACTTACTACCATATATTATAAGAATGTTCTAGGAGGGATTTTAAGGTCCTTTGTGCCTCCCTAGCAGTTGTTAGTGCACCTGAGCAGTCCTTAGCGGTCCAGCAACTCATCGAAAGCATAAATTCTATCACAAAATTATATTTTTTCTTAAAATTATACATTTTTTGTCACTAAACATACTACCATGTATTATAGGTATGCCCTCACAGGTATTTTGAGGCCCTTTGTGCCTCCCTAGGAAATTTTTTTAGGTCTTTTGTGCCTCCCTAGCAGTCCTTTGCGCACCTGAGCAGTCCTTAGCAGTCCTGCACCTCATCAAAAGCATAAATTCTATCACAAATATTATAAATTTTTCTTACAATAAATCATTTTTGTCTATTAACTTACTACCATATATTATAAGAATGTTCTAGGAGGGATTTTAAGGTCCTTTGTGCCTCCCTAGCAGTTGTTTGTGCACCTGAGCAGTCCTTAGCGGTCCGGCAACTCTTCAAAAACATTAATTTTACCACTAAAATGATATTTTTTCTTAAAATAATACATTTTTTGTCACTAAACATACTACCTTGTATTATAAGAATGCCCTAGGAGGTATTTTAAGGTCCTTTGTGCCTCCCTAGCAGTCTTTTGTGTATCTGAGCAGTCCTTAGCGGTCCGGCAACTCATCGAAAGCATAAATTCTATCACAAAAATTATATTTTTTCTTACAATAATACATTTTTGTCTATTAACTTACTACCATATATTATAAGAATGTTCTAGGGGGGATTTTAAAGGTCCTTTGTGCCTCCCTAGCAGTTGTTAGTGCACCTGAGCAGTCCTTAGCGGTCCAGCAACTCTTCAAAAACATAAATTTTACCACTAAAATGATATTTTTTCTTAAAATAATACATTTTTTGTCACTAAACATACTACCTTGTATTACAAGAATGCCCTAGGAGGTATTTTAAGGTCCTTTGTGCCTCCCTAGCAGTCTTTTGTGTATCTGAGCAGTCCTTAGCGGTCCGGCAACTCATAAAATTTTCACCAAAATAATATTTTTTCTTAAAATTATAATTTTTTTTTCACTAAACATACTACCATATATTATAAGAATGCCCTAGGAGGTATTTTAAGGTCCTTTGTGCCTCCCTAGTAGTTCTTTGTGGCTCCTTAGCAGTCCTTAGCGGTCCTTAGCAGTCCTTAGCAGTGTTTAGTAGGACCCCATATTCGGTATTTAGTCATACCCTCCAAAACATCATATCCGAAAACATGCAACTACATATCAATGACATAACATGATAGCACAAATATTACCTCATAAATGTACCCATTCACTGCATACGAGACTATTTGACAATATATGGCATTCATACCATTACGATGACGCAGCTGTCATGGTCATCTTACGATAAAACAGACTATAAACAGCTGATCAAGGTCATGTCCATTATCCGTTACAAAATTAGCCGATTTCCTCGTACACAATAACATTTGATAATTTCAGTTAACTTACCACGTGCAGCGTGAGTAAATATACTTTTTCTTTGAAACGCCCCGCCAGTCAATACATTCTGACAACTTGTGATACCAAAATACTGTTTAATTACAGTAGGTCGTCTCACAATACACGTTCTCATGGAGGCTGACATTTTGTCGAATAGGTTGAATACGACTAAAGGTCGTGACTTTAGTGTATAATACTGAACACCGCAAAATATTTTCCCTCTATACATGAAACATATATAGAAAATATTGAGAAGAAAGCCGAAGGGATTCACAAACACTTGTCTTTGAAAGTTTGATTGTGGAGCACAACTATGTGCCTATAAGAATAAGTCTAAAACAAACAAAAAACAATGACTAAACATTTGAAATATCATCTTCCATTAATGTCAAAGCCCTCACGGGAATGTAGACATGTCTGGTCAAAACCGCAAGAAACTTAAAAACACTTGTTTAAAAGACGATAATAAATTATTAAAAATGTTAAAAACAGGGGGCTGGGAAACTAGAATGAGACATAATTATTATGTTCAATGCAAGCTTTGGATGCATCAAATTCACTCTGGGGTAGGGTGTAGGGCAACTGCAGGGGGACTAGATGGTTTCATTGGTATACTGTACTATGAAACAAAGGGAATTTATTATGATCTGAAGTTGCTGTGAATAACCTATAACACAGCTAGGGAATGGCAATGGCATAATGTTTGGGAGAGGGGTGTCACATATTCTTCTATGGGGAAAGAACAGCCAGACCATGGTTGATTTGATAGAAAAGGAATAACCTAGCATCTGTACACCAGAGGTCTGACCATAAGCTAGCGTGATCCATCACGCTGCTCTTCTTTGGACATTTTCAATTAGATCTATTTGTATTTTGGTGTGGGGAGGCCATACCTCGAAACCATATTCAAGATGGGGTCTGACTAAATGTAACGTCTTGTAAGCAATGGACTTAATGGATTGGGATTTACCCTGTATGTTTCTACATATGGATCCTAAGGTTTGGTTTGCTTTCTTGGTTGTCATGTTTATGTGAACCTCCCAAGTAAGGATTTCTGATATAAATATGCCTTTGTATTCAGCTGAGGTAACCGATTTGAATTGGACTCCATGAAAGTAGTATTGGGATAGGATGCTTCCTTTTTGTGACATGGATAAGTTGACCCTTGGAGGGAGGAATTTCAATACATACACAAACTTTATTGTTTGTTTCATTAGTTTATCAGTTTTATTTTA
Organism: Ruditapes philippinarum; assembly: GCF_026571515.1. NCBI lineage: Eukaryota > Metazoa > Mollusca > Bivalvia > Venerida > Veneridae > Ruditapes > Ruditapes philippinarum. The sequence goes on along the minus strand of NW_026852650.1, from coordinate 10,422 downwards.
GGTCATAAACAATTTAAATACAGTTATGCCAGAATAATAGTTACATACAGAGACTGTATCAACAATTCCAATACAATATACTGGTATAATTTTAAACCCTTTTCTCATAGTTTTGGTTAGTTTTGAAAAAAAAGGAAATGTTTTGTCCCGAAATTGGTTATTGTTCATTTTCTATGTTTCATACAATCATTCTTTATTATACTGCACGTTTGTAACGTCGCTTTTCATTAGAAAATCGTGACATTTATATAGTTTTATATACACAGCTGCTGTTGATTTATGAAGAATTCTCACTTTGTCACTAAAAATGATACTTGCTGTATTATAAATTTGTTATAAAGATTTCTGACAGGTTATATGACCATACATGTATATAAACGGTTGTTTGCCATATAACCTTTGCCTAGCGACTAGGGTTATATTTCCAATCAACCATTTATACAGGGCAATATAACCTGTCAAAAATCTTTATAACTAATAATATACCATTAAATATGAAGTATATACAGTACATTAAATCTTGTTGTTAATTTACCTGATCTGAAAGTGATTATCCTTTGCAACCAGTATAGAGCCAGGCCAGCTTGGATTTCTGTTTTGTATTGAAATGCTGAAATGATGGACCCTTCAACATAGAATGAACTGTGCCAAATTCAAAGCCAAGTTAGAATGAATTGATCCATATTCAAAGTCAAGTTAGTCCAGTACAGAATTAGCAGGTTTAGGGCAATATGCATTTTTCCCTTCTGTGATTAGATTTACTGAATATCACTTAACAGTTGTTCCAAATATATGCAAACTGAAAATAATAAAATGGCACTGTTCTAGAAATTAACTGTTACTGACTTATAATGTTATAAAAATAGGCTATATAACTATGTTCTTTTTTTTGGGAATGAATAACACCATAAAAACATGTGTAATTCTAAGGGTAATGGGTTCTTTGCACCCAATGTACCCAAAAAAATCAAGTTTTGACCCCCTAAAAATTAATTTGACCTATTTCAGTGGGCACATGTATGCCAATCGGGTACTTTTTTTCATACAAAAGTAAATATTAGACTTAACACATAAATTTAATATGCTTAGCCCCAGAAATGTTCCATGGTTCTTGTTTTACAGTTTATCGGAGGGAGTAGAAAAGAATAGCTATGTTCACTATCAGGTATTTTATTGCTTTGTGTATTTTGTAAGTTTTGGTGAAATAAGCACTTTAAGTATAAAAACAATAAAGCATGATGAAAGAAAAATAAACAAGATATTACATAAAAAAGCTTTATTTTTCAAGAAGTAGAGTATAAATATATATGGTACAATTGAGACTTAAATATACAAAACAAACAAAAATTATGTCTCATTTACATGACATTGTCTTTATACAAAATCAAAAATCAATAATAAGTCATGACAAATAAGGTAACATTATCTACCCTACAGCACCAGACATATAAAATCAGTTAAATAATCACCATAGATAACTGGCAACAGAAAGTACAAGATAAGATGTGTGGCAATATTCAATTTTCAGAAATACTTTTTGTTTCAATCATGAGAAAATGTTATTATGTAGTCAGAATTTTAATTCTACTAATGATTTACTTCTTACTACAAAAATAACAAGAACGCATTTTCTCTATGTATTCCTGATAATAAAATATTCACATCCTGCAGTAAGAATGACCTGTTTGACGGTATGAAAACTACATGTATGAATATCAGCTCAAAATGAGCTTAATGGAAAAATGAATGAAAAATCTACACTAACAGTAACAAGAAAAACAAATGAAATGTAGAAAAACCTTTGGAGGACATTAATTTGAATCCCACTTTGTGGAAATGAACTCGGAACATGAAATGTGTCTGTGAATAAGACTCTGCCTGCTTCCACTTTTATTCTCTTCCTTTATATATTTTCACTGTTAGAAAGAATATATCTTAAACATAGAAAGTTCAAAAAGAACTTCTAGCACAATTAACGTTTTTGTGACAATGTGTACTTACTATGAACATTAAATGTGACAAAAACTATGGTGTACTAGTAAATAAATGTACTGGCCATTATACATGTATAATAATAAAAACTAAAATGCAAATTTAATACAAATATATCTGATCATTTGAAAAAAAAAATAATTGAATTTGATAAGAAAGATTCTTATTCACTACTTGAAATATAATAAAATAAACAACAACTAGGACTAACATTGATTTCAGCCCAAAAAGCCTTCATAAATTTAAAATATCTGATTTATCTGATACAAAGTATGTTGGTAAAATTTCATCAAAAGTTAATTTGCGATGAAATCTGATATTAACTGAATCAAATACATAGACATAAGAAAAGTATGCAGCTTTAAGAACATATTGCTCAATATGAGGCTAATTTCTTTGTTGTGGGACAAAAATCTTCTTCACGACGTCTCTATGACAGTCACCTGATGTTCATGGGCATCATAATTGCTGACTCATACATTGTCATAATTGCTGACTCATACATTGTCATAATTGCTGACTCATACATTGTCATAATTGCTGACTCATACATGATATTTCATACATTTCATCATTTTCTTTCTTTAAATAAGGAGATATTTTGTGAATAGTTTTTTCATGTGTAAAAGAATATAAAACTGCCATCAAATCCATACTTATATAGCTAAAAACAAGCAGCTTCATCTGAGGTGACTGACTCTACTGTCATGGAAAAAAATAAATTTTAAGTCTTAACCTTATCATTAACTGTAAACAAAGCATATATCCGAGACAAAAATAAACAAAATCTCTTTTAAAAAAGCAAATAAATAAATGAAAGACATAACATTGCATTTAAATAGCACTAGTTACACAATTAAGATCAGCACTGTAGATTATCTTATAATGTAGCAGACAGTATCCATGGCAACAAGACACAAAGTAAATAATAATTGTGTTTGGGTTTTTTTGGGTACAATATAAGTAAACACTTGTAAGTTAAGACAGAAAAGAATTATTTAAAGTTAGCATTTTCTTACATAATATTATACAAAATGTATATTTTTGGTACATTGTAGTGTTTAAAGAAAAGCATATTTATGGTAAAGCTGTAAGAAGCATTTACACTGTAAAGGTTTATGGCAATTTTTCAGCTTAACCCATGGAGGACAACCTCAGGTGTCCCTATAAGCATTATTTCAGGTATAGAGAGGACACCAGAGCAGTTTGCTAGGTAAGGTAGCTAGATAAAAAAATTCACAGAAAGAAAAAAATATCTAAAATTTGTAACAGAATTCCAACACACAACTGTGACACATGAGTGATTCAAGTTTGTGACCTACTTTAACCACGCAGCCATTGTTAAGTTCAAAAACAAATATTCCTAAAATAATCAAATGAAAATTAGAGATAGGTGTACAGAGCAAAATTACAAATTAAAATTTTGTTCTGATCATCAAAAATGAGACTCTACAATCAATTATGTAAGCTTAAAGACCTTCCATAGGCATAAAAAACAGTCAAGACTGAGGTACATATACATGTACTTGGAAAGCAGTCCAATTGTACACTATATACATGTATAAATACAGTTAATTTCCGATAATCAGATAACTTAAATTATTTCCAAATTGACAAACTTTTAGCAATTTTGATGCACCAATTAAATATGGAACACAAAATAGGCAACTATCATAGTACTTTCACTATTTAAGCTGCATGCCTCCATTTCAAGAACATCTAACTTGAATGAAATATCCTAAGATTTTAAGAACGAAAGAATGATACAAGACTCAAGTAATAATTTTCTTGTTATGCACGATTAAAGACTGATTTTGCATTATAACCGTAATTTAACTGTGATACTAATGCAGTAAGGGCTATTTCACATATTTTGACCTCTTTATGGTAATCCACACTACATGGTTTGTAAGAGCTATTTGCAATGTGTAAAGTACTTTCTTTGTTCACCTAACAATAGTTTACCTCAAAATACACTTTCAAAATTTTCATGAAAATTAGCATGAATTTGGAGGCAGGCTGCTTTAAGATTGCCATTTGGTACTGTCTTAAGAGCAGATCTACATATCAAGGACTACAAATGATAATAGACAAACAACTGAATCTGACACATAAACATATAGTTAACTTTTATATGATTACAATGAAAAAAATGTCTTGTTAGGTCTTTAAACATACTGATACTGTCAAGAGAATATCAATTTGACAAAATAAAAATCAACATAAAAACAACTTAAACTAAGGGAGACAAATTGCACAGTTTAACAATTGCACTGATACATATATACGATAAAGGCAAAAATAAAAATCTCATGTACAGCAATCATACATTAACAATAAAAGGCATTATCAATGTACATATAGTATCTATATCTGTAAGTATATAAATTATAATATCTGATAAATAAAATTCTCAATTCTCAATTCTGATCCCATTGGTTAGATTTTTTGATTATTACGTTCTGATACCATTGGTTAAATTCATATTGTGTTCTGATCCCATAGGATAGATTTCTATATGTTTAGTTCTTGTTATGGTATCAAGGTCAGATAACTCTTTACATGTTTAGTTGTACAGTTAATTGGATTACTTCCCTTCACTTGATATTCATTAATGCTATGTTATATATTATATGATCATGCCTCTCTGATACCCGAGTCATTCTCACTTGAGCTCTGGTCTTAACAACATGTATTAAATGGTTATAATAAATTGTAGAATAGTTTGAATCTTGTTATCGTCCATACAACATAACATGGTGTCAGAAGTGGGATGATCATACAATATATAACATAGCAATACATTTCAAAAGTTTGTCTATGCCTTGATGACATGTACTGACAATAGCACTCTATAGGAGTCTAACAGTATAACCAGTCAATTGGCAACACTATGTGATGTTATATTTTGTTTATTTTACTTTAGCAATGATTCTGAAGAAGTTCTTACAGCTTCTAAATTCATTTTTTTAGTTAACATTGTCTAAGATTCTTCAACACTCATGCAAAACAACTAATCATGATTTATTGGTATCATATCAATATGGTTCTGTTAAGTGTTATCTTGCTGGAACCAAAAGTGATCAGCCTTTGTTACAAGTTTTAGAGTCTGGCCAGCTTTCATATCCATGCAGTAGATTTTATACAAATTCAGCAGGTTACGGTTTTAAAGCTGACCCATCAGACAAGACCAGTTGGGTTTAAGCTTCACTTTGTGCACTAACTGGACTAGGTTTGAAGTAGTTGGCTGGGTAGAGACCAGTTGTGCCGTCTGCTAGCATTCCTAGATACCATCTTGGGCGGTCGCACTGGAAACAATATTTTGTTATTATATATAGTTATATAAGCACCAAATAAAACTCATCAAATTTTTCACAATGACAAGGCCTGTTTTTGGACAGTGCCCTACACTTTCTTCAGTGCTTGATAGCTAAATAAAAGGAACATAGAATAAGGGGAACAACTTTCCAAAATATAATTTTAGGATTATATTATACATGCCATAACATCCTGGACGTCTGGTATTGTCACGGAAATCAGCCGCCAGTCCCAATGAAGAATTTTCTGGGGAAAATAGAAATCTGGAACTTTTGATTGATATGTAACTTTTGTAAAAAAATTGCTGCACTCAAACTATGGACAATTCTTTTTCAAAAGATTATTACAAAGTCCAATTTCATTTGCATGGATCATTAAAAAGTACAATTTCATTGGAAAATAGGCACATACATTCAACACTATGGTAAGAGATATAGGCTAAACTGCAATACATGCATCTGACAAGAATAAAATTACTCTAAGAACACTATTATTTAACAAGTTATAAGAAAAATTATTTATATGAAATTGCCCCTTACATCACTCAGCTCTTTAGAGAAGGTCAATTCACCATCTATCTGAGCTGTGTATCCCCTTACTGCCTGATATAATGTTCTCATTATTTCTCCCTGAAACCAAAAAGAAGAATAAGTTCATCATGTCGATGTACTCAGAAGTGTTTTATTTTACTTAATTCAATACAATGAATAATATTTTTTTAAAAATATTCACAGACTGGACTAAACTCTATACGTACCTGACTCTATACAGGGTCAAAACTACTTTGGACATGTCACTCATATTATGATTACTATCCAAATATATAACAAATGCAATGTCGACCTATGAAAAACTTGGATCCAATTCAAGAAATGTATTTCATTAAACAAAAGAGTCTTTATTCTAACAAAATATAGCCATAGACCTTCATAACCCAATTCATAGGATGGTAACGAAAAAAGAAAACCTCCAATGCAAAAGCCTGAAAATTCACAAATCATGGTGTTGTAGATAAAAATTGTGCCATAATGTCAATTGTAGGCAAACAAAAAGAAAAGTAGTATTAGGAACTACAGAAAGTACTCAACCTTTTTATTAAATATTTTTCCATGTTACTTGCAGTAAATTTTGCAAGACAAAAGGAAACAATAAAAACTGGATAAAAAACATACTGCATGAACAGGGAAACAGACCCCAATTTCCGTGCTAAAAATAACCCCAAAGTGTCCTTGTTGTATTTATATAAAACATTACAAATGTGATATGTATTTACCCTTGGTTAGTTTGTGATGTCTTTGGGGATGTTGCTGGTCTGGCCTGTTTTGCAACTGGAATTCTGCTTTTTGGTTTGGTCCTTGGAGTTGTTTGGGAAACCCCATTTGGTGAGCCACTTCCTGTTTCTATAGCTTTATGAATGACAGGAAGTAGGCTTTTTCTGTGCTTTGGGGGTTTACTATTCTGACTTTTTTGTTTCTGAATCCTCGGAGGTTTGGAATGCCTGTCAGGCTTTGGACTTAGCCTATCATTTTCCGGCTCATTTTTATCATGTTTTGAGCTCACAAAATCTCACCTTTTTAACGTATGTAGCTGGTATCCATCCTTCGAGCTTCGTGCTGTCATTCATACTTCTCATCCAACCATTTTTATCGCCACATTCTTTACACAGGATTATGTCCCCTTTGTATAAAGTAAGCTCTGTGTATACACAGGCTTCAAATGGTTACAGAGCAACATATTGTGTGTCCTCATATAAAATTACAGAAAATTTATGTTATAGACATGTAATATACCCAACAAGTTTCAATATGAAAAAACAAAGCCCTTTTTCTTCAAGTCAATATGAGTCAATTTAACACAAATAATGTCTATTAACACATTCCTAACCTTTTAACAATACATTCCATCAATTCCAAACTTGCAAATAATTGTTATTGTAAGGGATTTCTGATTTGAAAAAGGTTTTTTTAAAATGAGGTACTAACTGCAAGTGCAGACTGGCCTGACTTTCGAAATTAATCACAAAGAAATAACAGAATTTGTGAATTTAATGTTTCATGGAAGTCATTTAACTTGCTATTTATGACTCTTTTTAACTTGACAAAGTGAAACATTTATTTATTTGAAGGAGAATGAAATATATTCTACCAAGATTCAGAAGGCCCACCCAGTCATATACACAATATACAGAGGACAATATTTCATTCCAGGAAAGTACTTACCTAATGAAGTATCTTTAAGCGGGGATATTATATCTGACTTTGTAGGTGTGGTGCTATTACTTCTGTCTACACCCGACTTTCTCTTGTCCTGAAATCATAACAGTTCATGCAGGAATGAACAAATTTCGTATGTTTACACATTTAGTTAAGCTCTGTTATTTTATAAATTTTCCTAAGTATTGAAAAATTTAAAATATGAAATAACTGATATACTAAAGCCATAGTTTGATATTTTCAGCACTTGGAAATGTCCACTATCAATGCGCCCCATTAAAGCAGAAAGGTACCAAGTGACATTTTCATGTTTTCGAGAAAATCGCGTTTAAAGATTTGAAGTTCCATATCAAATCAGGTTTTTACAACATGGCAATGAAACTTCACATATATTTAGATAATATTTGAATGTACATGCTCAAAAAGTTGGAAAGCTTATATATTACTAATTAGTGATAATTAATCAATTAAAGGAAATGGTTCCTTTTTGCACTAATCAATATTTTGACCGACAAATGCAAGAAGGTACCATATGAACGCTTGGTCCCTTTTTGCATTGTATGATTTTTAACATTTGCTGTCGAATATATGAAAAGAAGGTACCATATGGCAGTTGGCACCTTTTTGTCCCAACAATATTAACAAAAAGCATCATTTGGTTACAATTTTATTCTACAATCATACCAATAATAATATGAAATTCTTGTGTTTTCAGTAAATGTCTGCAACAACTATCACACTGCATGTTTTGAAAGTCTTCCTCTGTGATCAATCTCAATGCCTATGTCAAAATCTCTTACATTGTTAGTCAAAATCAGAATAATTTTCTCTTTAATAAATAAATTACTCTTTATGCTGTTTCACCAATTTAACTTTATCATAATCTAGTTTATTTGCAGATGTACACTTCCCTGTCATTCTTCTCCTTTCATATACCCCATGTATCTTGTTGGCAAGAGTACAATCAATTACTTTTCTTTTTACGTCCACATTTTTGTGAAGAAGTCATTTATACACTATCATTATCTTCACACTGTTATCATTCCTCAATTTAAAACAGAAACAATACTCTGGGATTTATTGTTATATTTGATGTCCTTAGCAACATCTAGATTGTGTTTTCATTAAAAAGCTAAAAGGTACCAAGCAAACAATTTAATATATAAAATAATCTTAAGGGTCGTAAATTCTTTGTGTGCAGAAAGGGACCATGTGACACATGGTTCCTTTTTGCATTAAAATAAATGCTCAAAACATATATAGTCATATAATGCAAAGAGGTACTATGTGACACTTGGTACCTTTTTGCTCAAACTGATATGCATATGGTACCTTTTTGCATTACTAAATGGGAAAATATTGACATGGTACCTTTTTACATAACCTTATATGTCTGTAAATAAACATGATACTACAGAGATATTTCTACAGATTATTTAAGATAACATTAAAACATAATGAAAAATGTTAAAAAGTCATTTTTGGCCAAAATGTCGCTTGGTACCTTTTTGCTTTAATGGGGCGAATGGTATTTTTTCGTCTTTTTATTTTGGTTCTCACATTGCACACAGTATTAATGTTATTTGGCAAATTTATGTTTGATTCGTTGTTGTCTTTTTTTGTAGGGTTTTACATTGTACCAACACAGGTGAGGTTATATGGCAACTGTCCAGCTTCATTGGTGCAGGAAGACCTCAGGTCCTCCATGCATTATTTCACCTGAGTAGAACCGCCGACATCAAATTAGCTAGCTTGTTAACTTCCTCACATGAAAGAACCCAAAGTCCCTATTGGGATTCCAACCCACAGCGTTGAGGGGCCAGTGGCTTAACACCAATAACCTAAGCCAATCTGCAATAGGGTAAATCTTCCCTATCCCTTAACCTCCTGGAAGTGATAAGTGTTGTGACCAGCCTGCAAATCTGCACAGTCCAACAAGCGTCTATGCTGTTGGTAGTTCAAATTGTGTATCTTTATATAGAAATCCCATATAATTTGAATGGACTCTTCCAAAATCAAATCTAGGCAAATTTGTTACACATATTCAGCAGGCTGAGGGTGAGACATGCACACATTTTAAAATCTAGACACTTATCTCAGTTGCTAAATTAATTTTTCTGTTATTTCCCATAGAATGTAATGTTAAACATTAAACTTATAACCCTTATAAACAAGAATAGAGCCAAACCAGCAATCTGTAGATAAAAGCAAATCAAGCATTAAACAAAAACATTTTTGGACCACAATTATTTTTCATAATCTTAGAAATTAAAACATTGCTCAATGAAAAGAAATATTCAAATATTGACATCTTAAAAAGCAAAATTTTTTATAAGATGAATCAATAATGTAATAAGTTATTAAATTTAGTGAATATATAATTCTGTCATTTATTGTCATTCATGTAAACCATTCAACAATTTCTAATAAAATTCCTTTGTCAAACAGAAATGTTCAACATTTACGAGTCTATCATTTACGGGACTCGCTTTCTTTCACCATCTCTTGTGATTTATTCTGCTTGATTTGTTGAATTATTTCAACTTTTTAATGGACATTGGTATTATTGTAATGGTATTCTTCCAACAAAACAAAGATGTATGCAATGTTTTTCAAAATACTAATGAAATCGTTTTACACTAGTCTTGCAGATACTAAGATTTTAAAAATCATAATTTTCATATTGTAATTAATATTTAGACGTTTTGACTATTACAGTGTTCAATGGATACTTTCTATCATGAACAAATACATTTAAACTTATATTGCAATCACAAAAATGAAGTAAACATTAAAAGAGATTTGTCCCGTATCTGACTGAACTGGAATAATCATTCGCGAAATAGTCCTGAAATTTTGAGTCCACGCTTATCGGTATAAATGCAATAATATTGGAGTA